>NC_090451.1:399219006-399251506 GCF_031143425.1 Pleurodeles waltl
CTTTATTTGCTTTAGGCTGTCCAGCTTTTTTACTGTATGCTTCCACATGACACTTTCTGTAAACAGGCCTTTAAATATTGTTCTTCTCATGTCACATTTAATGTGCATTTAAAGACAGAGGTCAAATGTCAGGCTCTCTCTTCCAGGGAGACTGGTGTTTATTTTTATTTTTCTGACTTCAAAGTTAGAGGATTTATGTGACAATCTTACTGGATACTGGGGGTAGGATAGAGTTTTTTTCTAGCACAGGACAACATTACGATGAACCCAAGTATTTTGGAATATATCAGAATTAGGAACACAATGAAGCACAGTTTTTGTTATTTCTGAAGTGTCTTTGAAACAAATACTTTGATATGATCAAAACAAATCATTGCACTAGATGATGCAATTTCCACACATTTTCATCTGTGCACTGTACAGTTTTATTAGTAAAACTGTATGTCTGTGCAAAAGGTCATTTCAATTGAAAATATGTTGTCTGTAACAGTAGTGTGCTATCACACCATGAATACTCCACTTTACGCCACTTCACTCTACCCTGCACCACTCCACTCCATACCACTGTACTCTACTGTGTCCCGCTCCACTTTACACCACTTCACTGCACTATACACCACTCTACTCTACGCCACTGCACTCTACGCCACTTCATGCTATGCCTCTCAACTCTACACTGTACCACTCTACTCTAATCAATGTATTCTTCACCACTTTACTCTACACCACTGCACTCTTTACCACTGAATTCTACACTACTCCAGTCTAGGCCACACAAATCTACTCTGCATAACTCCACTCTATGCCACTGTACTCTTTGGCACTCTGCAACAGTGCACTCTATGCCACTGCACCTTATGCCAATATACTCTATACCAATGCACTTTACTCTGTAACACTCAACTCCATGCCCCTGCACTCTATGCCAATCCACTGTAGGCCACTCTAATCTACTCTGTAGCAGTGCACTCTATGCCACTGAATCCTACACTACTTTACTCTAAACTGTTTCACTCTATGCCACTCTGCGCAACTGTACTCTATGCCACTCCACTACACGTCACTTCACTCTATGCCACTGCACTCTACGCCACTTTACTATTAACCATTACACTCAGTGCCAATGCACTCCACACATCTGCACTCTATGACACTTCACTCTACAAAACTGCACTCAACTCTGCATCACTGTACTCTATGCCACTGCTCTCCACTCTGACACTTTACTCTGCAACACTGCATTCTCCTTCACTGAACTCTATACCACTCTACTCTGCACTCTACTCCACGCTAATCCTCTCTATACCACTGCACTCTATGCCACTGCACTCCACAGCACTATACTCTACTCTGCACCATTCTATGCGACTCTACTCTGCACTACTCTAAGCCACTGCAACCCATGTCACTCGACTCTGCTCCGCGCCACTGCCCTCTGCATCACTGAACTCTATGCCACGCCACTCTTCACCACTCTATTCTAGGCTAGTGCACTCTACGCCAGTGCATTATATGCTACTCAACACTGCACCTTTCTATTCTTTGCCACTCCATTCTACGCCACTCTGCTTTGCGCCACTCCACTCTATGCCACTCCACTCTGTGGCACTCCACTCTATGCCACTCCACTCTGTGGCACTCCACTCTACTCTGCACCACTCTAATCTACGCCACTGCATTCTATGATGCTGCATTGTATGCTGCTGAATTCAGTGCCATTGCACTCTACACCACTTAACTCTGCAACACTCTACCAACACCACTACACTCTACTCTATGCCACTCCAGTGTATGTCACTGTACGCGACTCCACACTATGTCACTCATATACACAACACTCTCTGCCACTCCACTATTTGACACTCGACTTCACTCTTCGTTGTTCCACTCTACAGCACTCCATGTCACTCTCCTCTATGCTACTATCTTTTAGACTTGCTGAACACCAGCCTCACTGGTGTACAACATTGTTAAAACACATTAGCAAAGCCAATAGCTCTTGTATAGAAGAGACCGATTGGCTTTGCCAATGCTTATTTTAAGTCTCTCTGCTTTTGATAATCTGGGCCTTATCTACAAAGAATTGGCATAGGGCAGTGCCACAAGTCATTTTGCTGTGCTGCCCAATGTCAATTCGAAAGGACAGGGATGCACCGTATCTGCAAGATACAGTGCATTCCTGTCCTTTCAGACAGTGCACAATAGTTCAGTGGTGTCTGTGTTGCTGGCAAAATTGTTTTTTTTTACAGGAAGGGGCACCTTCCTGCACAAAAACGATCACAAGAAGGGTTTTCCTCATTTTACTTGTATTGCAGAATGTAGCACATGTGGAAAGAGGAAAGAAACAAGGGGAAATGTAAACATTTCTCCTTGTTATGCCTGCTCTGGGGAGGCATACGTTTTTGGCGCTGCCTCAGATTTACGCTATGTTGTAAATCTGAGGCAGTGTCAGAAACCATGGGTGTTTAGTGGGAACACCCACAGCAACACCCATGGCACACCTCTCCGATGCAGTGTGAGGCAACTCAGCAACTTGAGCTTCATTGCCTTAAGCCATATCTACAAGGCCATACAAAGCCACGCAGTGTGACTTTGCGTGGCCTTGTAGATATGGGTCTGTGCTGTGCACCACAGGAGCACCAAAAAACAATGTGACGCTCCGATGGAGCAAGGGGGCTTGTAAATAAGCCCCTTTATGTCTCTAACTGTGTCTCCATTGGGATATATTAAATTCTGTGTTTTATCTTTGACT
The DNA here is from genome assembly GCF_031143425.1 of Pleurodeles waltl. NCBI lineage: Eukaryota > Metazoa > Chordata > Amphibia > Caudata > Salamandridae > Pleurodeles > Pleurodeles waltl. The sequence continues at coordinate 399,221,759 of NC_090451.1, forward strand.
GTGCATCATGTCATCAAAACTTCAAGTGACTGAAGGCAAATAAAATACCTGAACTTACAGACAATACTGTTGCTAGCCTTGGAACTTGTGAGTTTTATAAACAAATATACAAATCTACTATTTTCAGAAACTGCTAAGCTGATTAGGGTAGTAAAACTCACTCTATACTCAATACTCGTGTTGCTGAACACTTGTATATACCAAATAGATAAGGTGTAAGGCTTGCTTGCACAATGATACTGATATTACCACCATGGCAGTGACGTCAACTTTGAGCGTATTACAATGTTCCCTCCAAGCTGACCAGTGGGAACATTGTAATACACGGTTCCTGATGGGCTGTCCAGTGGGAGCAGTGGTACGATATTGGTCTTGGCTCCTTTAAGGGTGTCAAGGCCAATATTGTAGTACTCCAGCACTCTTGGAATGCGCACTCAGACAGTGCGCATCCTGATGATGCTGGGCAGGGGTGCCCCCTCCACTGACTCCCTGGAAAGGTTGGTGGAAAGTGGAGTTGTAATCAGCCAGGCGGTGCTGAGTTCAGTGCCGCTGTGGCTGGTTATAACTCCAGCCACCGCTGACACTTTGGGAACCACGTTCCCGATGGAGACGGAGGTCCCCTTCCAGGTCCACCCAACAGGGTTGTAATGTGGTGGTCAGACCGCCACAGTTGCGGCGGTCCGACCGATACCGTGAGGCTGGCGGTCCATGGACCACCAGTCTAGTAATCAGGCCCATAGTCCTAAAAGTACATATAGCAAAACTGTGCATTTTGAAAGTCATTTGAACAAGGTCTTTTAGTGAGGCCAGATAGTTATGTCAATGAGTTTGTACACGAGCAAAGCATGCTTGCAGTAATGGAGGCTGTTTTGTATTGCTAAAGCTCCTGATGTAGTACGTTAATGAGCAATGTCATAGAATGAACCAAATAGCAATAAATGTAATTTACTTTCAGCTTGAGTGACTGCCTTAAATTAACTAATTTTTAATAAAAAATGAAAATCAATTTTATTTTGTTGAGGTCACAGTGTCAGCCAACATGACCATCATTTTACCAAAGCTGATTGTAATCTCAGCTTCGTTGGACAGCTAGTTGTCACTATAGAGCTGGTCCCAAACTCTAAACAAAAGAGTTCTAAGCAGAAATCTCACTTAAATTCTTATTTACAAATTTTTCATTAAGAGCTCATAAATTCCAAATTACATCCCTAAGTATTAAAAAAAAACTTTAATAATAAGATTATGTAAAATAACCTATGCTTGGGTTACTGGGTGAACTGGCCGGTATTTCTAATAGTATACAAAATGAGAGAGAATGAAATTCCAAGTAGGATAAGCATGCCAAAAGTAAGGAGGTAGGAACAGAAAAAAAACTGCTTCTTGTGAAGGTTTTATGAAACGATTTAACATTCAGGAGGTTGTGGCAGAATGTATACTTCATGCACTAGAAGAAAACTACTTTGAGGAAACTGGGGATATAACAATAGAAATCTCTTTGTATCAAAGCGAATCAGTATCAGGGTACTGACACAATATAGTTGTGCTTTCTGGATTACTTTCAAGTGTTGGTGGCGTGACACAGATTATCCATGAGGTTCCTTAAGTCTATTTCGAAGTAACCAGGGACAAATTATGTACGTAATGAAGGTGGAATCTAACCAGTTGATGACGCGTGACACTAATAGTGTGTGGGGGGGCTATATATAAGCAAAAGGAATGTTTCCTTCCCCATTCCTAAAGGAGTGGTGTCTAAATGAAGCAGGCACTTCAGTCATCCTGGTGAGTATAATGGGATCAGGAGGGAAACACGTTTGGTAGTGTTGGGATCTAATAAGAGCCAAGACAAGACTGCACTTATGAGAATTCAAAAAATATTAAAAACACAACAACGATGGTGTAAAAAATGGAAATAAGTGCAAACTATTATAGTGGTCAGGGAATAAAGCAACGTGCCTTATAAAGGCTAGTGCTGAGGTGCTTAGCATTTGAGGAAGAAGGACAGTTGCCTAAGTCCATTGGCCAGAGGAAATGAGAAAGTCCAATGTCTCTTCTACATACTCAGCAAGCAATGGTGGCCTTTAGACAGATGACGACCTGGGCAAAACCAAATTTGGCACCCTCTCCCAACGGTCATCAGTGTGTTGGACAAATGGAAGGGGTCGGGGAGGTGAGGGGGATAAGAGAAAGGAGGGCCCTATAAAGAAAAACAGTCAAAATGTGGAAACAGCTGTCAGTATTTAACACACTTTTCTTTGCTGACAGGTCTGATTGAGAGCGCTGCAGGCAACTTCGGTGCCCCTCTGAGGGTTGGCGCTGCAGGTGTGGCCCAGGGTGCCGACCAAGCTTGTCCACGCTAACACCTAGTCCTATCAGCACTTTGTTGGGCAGAGGCGGCTGCCGCCATGTCAACAGGGGGGCGAGGGCGACGACGGGGACAAGGGAAACAAAAAAAAACACTTACCATTCTCATCGTCGCTGCCGCCTCCTGCCGCCTCGCTTCTCTTCTGGTTTCCCATCATTCAGTGGAACACCAGCAGAGGCTCCCCAGCAGTCCTAGCAATGCTTACATGCTAAATCTAGCCAGAAAGCAGTGTCAGGATTGGTCGGAACGGCTTGGACTGCCGCTCACGCATAACTCTGGCCAAACACACATACGTACTTAGGTGCACTCTCTCTTCCCCCCCCCCTCCCACCTCCTATGGCCTGGACCACCCCTCCCTGCACTGCTGACTGAGTCAGCAGATGAAAAATAAAACACTAGTAAGCTATTGTTTTATTTTTCATCTACTGGCTCTTGGCTAGGGGACGGCACCCCTCCATCATTGCGAAGAAGCCACACTTGATGTTGGGAGAGGGTCTACCTTTGACTTCTTCGAAAGCTCCAACAAGCTTGTAGAAATGATATAAAGATTTCTATAGGGGAAGTCCCATTAGAACATGGTGAATTTGCAGTAAGCATGATCAGTGCAAAAGAGCTTACAATTTATAAGTAAACGAACTTTGGCTTCATTGAAAGGTTACACATCTTGATGGATGGATCTGCCTTTGAGATGTCGCCACACCTCTCGAATTTGCTCACCAGCCTTTTAAATCTGCACCAGAAAATATGGCTATTTGCAGGGATGTTTATTTACTTTGTAACTTTCGTGCAAGGGTGAATCTCAGACGGATGCGGATAAATACATACGCCATACAGCAACTCTAGCACAAAGTATCAAGCAAACGCAATCAAAACGCAATGAACGGCGATTGCACAGAACACACAGTTCTTCATTTAACTGAGTATTAAAGAAATGCATTTCTAGTTACTTAAAACCATTGTTTGGCTCTTTACCACAAGCAATGCTTGAAGACGATGACTGTGACTATGAAACCGCACGCTGAAATGTGTAATTAAAGCACCGCGAAGCCAGGCATCATGAATGCTGTACAACAAATATTAGAACAGGGCACAAGCTCTCTGTTGCTCTCTCTCTCTTATTCACTTTGTTTGGCTTCCATTCAACCCTATTCCAATGCAGGCACACAACAGAACAATCTTAGTGAAATATCACCCACCTGCATTGTCAGTTTTCCTATGCAGACAATGCAATAAAAGTAACACTCAGGCCCAGATTTAGGCACTGCACCAAGTGCAGCGCCACTTTACCTGTGCCCCTTGGCAACCACCCACTGCCACCACGTGTGTGACGTATTTAAAATACGGTGCACCATGGCTCCGGGTAGGGGGCAATGAAGTCATTTTTAATGACTCTTGATGTACTCCGCAGGAGTAGTGCCAAACTGTTGGCGCTACGCCTGCAGAGTACTTAGGAGCCCATTCTAAAGGATGGAAGCCCCCTTTTAACAACTGCTCTTGAGCAGGCGTTGAAAGTGCCGTAATAAATGGTGCAAGGAAATAGCCTTGATTTCCTTGCACCATATTACCGGCTCCCCTAATGGGGGAACGCCCCCTTTGCATACATTATGCCTGGCAAAGGCATAATGTAGCGCAAAGAATTACAGGGTGGTGCAATGCATGCATTGCGCCACCCTGTAAATTAGGCGCAGGGATTTTGGTCTCGATGGGCCACATTAACGTCAAAATAAATGACATTAATGTGGCGCAAGGTGGCTCCAGGGACCTATTAATATGCCCCTCAGTCTCAAAAAAAGACACAGGCGGTCATTCTGACTTTGGCGGGCGGCCAAAGTCCCGCTGTCAGAATACCGCTGCGCGGTCAAAAGACCGCCGCAGTAATTCTGAGTTTCCCGTTGGGCTGGCGAGCGACCGCCAGAAGGCCGCCCGCCAGCCCAGCGGGAAACCCCCTTCCATGAGGATGCCGGCTCCGAATGGAGCCGGCGGAGTGGAAGGGGTGCGACGGGTGCAGTTGCACCCGTCGCGATTTTCAGTGTCTGCTTGGCAGACACTGAAAATCTTGGTCGGGCCCTGTTAAGGGGCCCCTGCAGTGCCCATGCCATTGGCATGGGCACTGCAGGGGCCCCCAGGGGCCCCACGACACCCGTTACCGCCAGCCAGGTTCTGGTGGTCAAAACCGCCAGAGCCAGGCTGGCGGTAAGGGGGTCGGAATCCCCATGGCGGCGCTGCCTGCAGCGCCGCCATGGAGGATTCCCTTGGGCAGCGGGAAACCGGCGGGACACCGCCGGTTTCCCGTTTCTGACCGCGGCTGTACCGCCGCGGTCAGAATGCCCATGGGAGCACCGCCAGCCTGTTGGCGGTGCTCCCGCGGTCGTTGGCCCTGGCGGTCCATGACCGCCAGGGTCAGAATGACCCCCACAGTGTACTAAAATGCCTGGCAAAGCAGGGTTTATAGTATCATCTCTCTGCAACTTGAACATTTGAGATTTCTGCCCATATTTAAACGTTCTTCTATTTAAAGAACAATTTTCATCTAAAGAATGTTTAAAAAATAATTTTGCTGGGGAATGATGTTTAAAAGGGAAGACATTATATTTTTGGGTGGGTGATTCCTATCTCGTGTTCCATATTTATCAACAGATGTTTCAGGGATGTTCAGTATAGGTACAAGAGGACTGCATCTTTGCTAGACTTTCAGATACTGCCGGACTATGCGAATTAATTAAATCTGGATTTATTCTGTGTAGAATTCTCTGATATGGACAAACTGGAAATGTGGCCTGCATCCAGCCTACCTGGGGCCCAGACTGAAGATCCCTACTGTATATTGAACCAAATACTGTATGGAGGAACCACATGTATGAAATTATATCTAAGCATTTATTTTTAGATAGCAAATATACCACTATAATACCTCGTCATGGACACTTCAAAGTACTTAGTCTTGAGAATTGTTATAATAAAAAAGAAATATTGTTATTTTTTTTCTTTCTAGAAAAGTGACATAAAAGGGGATTCCAATTATAGTTTGTGACTCAGGTGGACGATTTGGCAGTTAATAACCAAAAATGAATGAGTGAATCACGCCAACTGTGTCATGTTGGTGGTTCTTAAAGTCAGAAATCACATTTGTGATTTGACTGTGAAAAACGGTTGCGTGATTTCCAAAGAGGAGGTCAAAAATGTCCCATGAATCGTATTGTGTTGCCATGACGAAAATCATGGGCAGAAGTTGTGGCAACATGGGTCGTACCATTTGACAAGATAAACACAAAAGAGAAACATGCCTAGTCAGAAATGCATAGACTAAGACTGGAAAAGTTTGCTAGTTTAAATTAGTTCTTAAGCACTTGTTTTCAGGATATCAAGTATAAGATAAGCATATGTATATAAAGTAAGACGTGTTACCAGTATATTATTAACACGTTAATAATAATATAATGTATGGCTGTAATGCAAGTTCATTGACATGCAACACATACATAAATTATTTATTTATAAAGAAATAAAAATATGAATTAAAAGAATGTTGATTTAGTCTGTATTGCACGTGCCCATCCGGTGGTTGGTGTCTGAGTCTTGAAAAACGTTTGTTAATGTAACAGTCAGTTTCAAAGAAAAAGTTCTAGCTTTACAGTGTCAAGTCATGTGAACAAAGGCATTCACAAGGGTAGTTTGCATGCAGAGATGCTGTTTATCACATTAATGCTATCTCTACAGAATTTGCCTAGGTTGGAAAACACGTAGTAAAAAAGTGTGATAATTGAGTTTACTTTTCAGATGTGCAGTAGTCCCTTATGCATTCCAAAGGAAGCACTTCCTGGAAGGTGGAATGACACACCGCACGGTCATTAGCATGAAGTAAAGAGGAATACTTTTGCCAGACCTAAAATTGTGAGTCACCAATAGTTATGCATGCAGTCAGTTGGGAGTGAGAAACTTCACTGTTCCTCATATGCTCCGCTTGAAGGATGCAACTTTACGCACACGCAATTAAAGATAAAAAGGCATTTTTGGGTCAGTGGTTCTCCAAAAAAACTAAAGAAATTCAGGTTGAATTTTACAGTTTCATTTAGGAGTGAGCCATTACTTATACTTTGTGTTACAAAATGTTACATATTAAATTCATTAATTTGTCCATCTCAACACTATTACCAGATTTGGACTTATAAATACATTTTCCTGAATTTTATGTTTTATGTTGACAATATCAAAAATCATTATGTTAACATAATTGATCTATGTCACACAACAGAATTCAGAAAACCTTTGCAGGTATACGAACAGCTATGATCTCTACATAAAAGAGGTACCATGTGAATCTTACCGAGGCAGTAAAATGGCATAGGCTACACAAATGACCATGTGGAATTTGACGTGTCCACCAACATGACCATCATTTACCAAAGCTGATTTTGAACTCTGCTTCATTGGACTATTAGCTGCTGCTCTTCAGATGGTCTCAAACTCTAAAGAAGTGACAGAGATCACTACTGTCATGTAACAAGAAGGTACCAAAAACATCTGCAGCAAAAGTGAACTGATATGAGTATGTAGCGGTGGAAATGTCCTCATCTCTAACTACAATTATTATGTCTTGCCTTGCAGTTTATTGACTATTCACTTTTATTTTACAATATCAATTTAAAAAATAAATAAAGGTTGATTATGTGGCTGATCTCTATTTTACCTAAATTCAAATTTCCGCACAAAAGAGCTAACAGGAGTAATCTGAAGTACAGACATTTTTGTGATAATGAATGACATAATTTTGGATTGGCATCTTGCGCTCACATAGAGTGGAACTGATGCACAGCAGTAAGAAGGATCTGAAAAAACCTGGCACTGTTTCTGAAGAAACCTTTTAAAAATTGTATCCAAAGGAATCTCCTATCTTACATTGTTGTGTGTATATATCCATAAAGCTGACAGAAGTTAAAACACGTCAGACAAAAGTGAAACTGTAGAGAATGTGTTGCAATAAATACAGATCTACTGCGCAGTGTTACAAATATAATTCCTCAAACATTAGATAAAGAATATAAAAAAATGTCCTTATCAGAGTTCTCATGGACACTTTTTGAGTTAGTGTGGAGCTCCACACTCACCCCATTAAGACCCAACCACCTTACATACTTAACGTTTGTAGCCTGCCATTGAGTGCTCATTTTGATGTAAAGTAGTGTTCACTTATGTTTCTCTGTTTTATTTTTCCTTTCATATTGGTGCAGTTTTTTCACTGCCCTTATGACCTGTTGATCCATCATATAATCCATTAAAATGCATAGAAGCTCCCACAGTCAATTACAGCACCGTAATTATCATACGAGAAATACTTTTACGGACCTATTCATATAGAAACTAGAAGCATACGAGTTGTCTTTTTAAGCAAGGCTGGAGCGAGTACACTGGATATATCAATCAGATGGAAAACTACAACGAGGCTGGTTTTATCAAGCGATCGATATTTTCTTCTTGGTTGAACTTTTCAAACATTATGTAAACAACACACTATCTTCCATTAGAGTGAAAGAGAGTCAATTTTCTACAAACCATGTTTTTGTTTCATCCTCTCCTGTTTACATGTCTTGTCTTCTGATGACTAATCTCAAAATTGTTTGCCTGTCCTTCCTGTCTTTCTCAGTTTCCTGCAGAGTTGTTTCAGAATTAGGGAAGGGTATCATTAATTTTCCCAGTTTGTTTCATAGGCCCTGTGGTGAGGGGCCAGGATGTGTGACTGTATTACAAACATAGCAAATCATATATTCATTGAGAAAATGCAAACTGTGAGAGAAACTCGCTCTTGGCATAAGAGGCAGGTGGAAAAATGAGGAGTAATTGCCTGATGCGTGAGAGGGTCCAGTAAGCAGCTTAAGTGGAGCTGGAGCTGGGAGTGAAGTTCTGAAATAAAACATGCATGGTGAAGAATTAAGAGAGCCATTTGTGAAAGAGGAAAAGCTGGGATAATAAGCAGCCTGTGAATTTACAAAGATACAGATGACGCATTCTCAAGAAAGGATCCTAGAGCGACTATTTCATATTATTACTTAAAAGGCTTGTGAAAATGAAGACTGAGGAAAGGTTTTTCTTGACCTGAGTAGTTAAGAATGACGACAGCGTAAGATGGTGTTACTAAATTTCTTGGCACTCAGAGAGTGGTTAATGAAAATCACATCCATGGTATGGGAAAGGGGAAAGTGGTGTGGAGGTTTGGATCTCCAAAACAGATAGTTCATCTGGTGTCCCATTAGGAAGAGACACAAGGTGCACCTCTTCAAAAAGGTGCACTGATGCACACTAAGGCCATTATTGATGGGCTTTTGGTGCAGGACAGTGCAGCAAGTCACCTTGTTGTGCTGCCCTGCGTGAAAGGGAAAGGGCAGGAATACGCCAAATGCATGGCACATGGTGCATTCCTGTCCTTTCCCACTGGGCTGGTGCCGTTTTGGCAACCATGGTGCAAGGGTGTCTGCGTTGTAGGCAGGATTAGTTTTGTGCAGGAAGGGGCACCTTCCTGCGCATAAACAATCCTCAGAGGCTTTTTCCTGCACCACACACTGGAAGCCGGAAAATACTAGTACAAATAAAGACATTTCTCCTCGTTGTGCCTCCCCTGGGGAGGCATACGGTTTTGGCGCATTCCCAGGTTTACAAGGTATTGTAAATCTGGGGATGCATCAAAATCCATGGGTGTTCCGTGGGAACACCCACTGCAACACCCATTTAAGGCCTCCCTTATGCAGAGTAAGTCAACTCAGAAATTTGCACTGCCTTGCTTTACTCCATATCTATGAGGCCGTTCAAAGCCACACAAAGTGGCTTTGTGTGGCGTCATAGATATGATTTCAACGTTTGCACTACAGTTGCATCACAAAAAAGGGATGCAAAGGCAGTGCAATGGGTTCATATATAGGCCCCTAAATATTTAGAGCAGCGATTTCCTTATTTGAGGTATAAGTGTGTCCCACAAACTAAGCAGAACAAATGTGCAAAAAAAAACAGCTAAACCACAATGGTCCATAGTTAACTACTTCTGAACCAAGATAGCTGTTAATTGTCCATGAACATAACAAAGAGTACACCCAACACAACCTATGGGTTACGGAATGTAACAAGAAGACAGACAATGGACAGTTACACTGGCTTGACACATATCCCAATGCCATTTGACTTAGTCTACTGAAGCAGAAGCACAGGCCTACGGACACAGTCACCTCATCTGATTCATTTTAAAGGTTAAATCTGGTTATGTTCTGTTATATTATGTTATGTGAAATAGTAAAGCACACTATCCTCTGCAAGGGTATCCTGGTGCAGATAGGAAGTGTGTGCCTAGCCCTGCCTATGGTAGGTTAGATAATAAAAAAGCCAGGTCTTCAGCTTCTTGTGGAATTTAAAAAGAGAGGATGAGGCTCTGAAGAGGAGTGGGAGGCTGTTTACCAATATAGGAGCAACGTAAGAGATTTGTTGTCCTTGTTATCTGTCCATGTGTATGAGAGGAGTGTGGGAGAGTAAGAGTGATGTGGAGCAGGGGTGATTGGTGGAAGGAGATTCGACTGTTCAGGTATGTGGGGCCTAACTTGTGTAGTGCCTTTTAAAGCTCACTTTAAAATGGCTAACATGAATATTTTCAAGGCTTCCAAAATCATTATTAAAAATGATTACTCATTTTGTAAACCCTATAAAAGAAAGAAAAAAAACAACCCATATATTTTTATGTATGCATGCATGGGTGTTTAAATTAAGCAAATAAAGCAAGGCAGCAGTGTGAACCTGGACACTAAACAATGAATATATAGTAAAAAAAATATATTTGTCTGGAGGATTTTTTTTCATAAAGTAATCGTTTTGAACAGACTTTCTTTTTTATTTTTGCATTTTTGTGTTTTTATTGAGTACATATTGTCCTTGGCAGTATGTTTTAATGGAATTATAAATCCGTTTCATGTCGGATCGAAGGCTCTTTGCAGACTGAGATAAGTGATAATTTAACAATTTACTGTGCAACAGCCGCACTAAAATATCATGACCGAACCTAGAGAAGCGCTTTATTTATTCTCATTGCTTTTTTACTTTCGGTTTTAATTATTGTCGATTTGTTGGTTGCCATCTGTTGACAAAGGAAGCTTAAGGAAACACGCAGTGCCGCACACTATGGGTATTTGTCCCCCTCTGGTAGCAAACAGTACAGCTCTATGGAAACAAAAAGTGTTTCCTAAATACGATCACTTTGTCAGTAAAAGTTGTCGGTATGGATAGTTCAAATACATTGTAAAATCGCTTCATATTAGACATATTTTATGTTCCATTGATTTTTTGTTTTACAGTGACTGTGGAACAGAGAGTAGGTTTGTGATAAAGCATGCTTTTTAGGAATGCGGCTGTATGCTTGCAATTATCAGACAATGAACTATTAAGAATCCTGACACGTTTATGAATTATATATTCTGCTATGAAATCTTCTGCTGATATGACCAAGATGTGGTGGCGAAAGGGATCAACGAGTTAAACGCTCCCCACAGACAACTGCTGTTCAGGGTTCAAAACCAACCAAGGCCATCTTAGACACAGATGCATCTGAGGTCGGTAAACCGAAAACATTAAATTGATAATACTTTCACATGTGATTTTCAGAAATTCCTGACGACCAAACCAGGCCAAGAAAGATTTTAAAACTAAACTGTTCTTATTAATTAATGCCTACACTTTTGATAAAAAGTAACACGTATAATCATGAATTTCTTTCTGTGAACATATGTAAACAGTGTATATGGTCATACATTTCTGCCCAGTGGTGTGCTTTTCCAAATATTTTTCATTTTAGTGGATACAGTCATACAGTTCTGACTTTGTGAACTTCAATTTCTGATTTACAATGAGTGCGATCATGGTGCTGGACTGTCAATATTGGCTTTTAGTCTGGGTTCAAATATGTTCCTGATGTACAGTGTCCATCATCATGCATGTTTTATGCTCACTCAGAATGCCCATACAATTGTTGACTTTTAGTATCCATAAATTTGTCAGTAAAAAAAGAACGTATTCATTCTTTTCTGGGCCAGTAAACATTCTCATGCATGTTATCTTTTTAGTGCTGTTTCTCATTCATGTTAGTCCCAGTAGAGATATTTGTTATGCTGGCATAATCCCGTGTAATTTCCAGAATTTTAAGTGATATGTGTTATGAATGTCACCATTAAGTCACCTCGTGTAGGTAAGAATACTATTGTGGGAATAATGGAAAAAAGCGCTTGTTTCTTTTGCATTAATTTTTAGCCTGAGATGCATTCTCATATCAATACTGAACAAGAGGACATATTTCATGTTCAAATATAGCTCTAAATGCCACAATTTCATTTTGCGTAATTTAAAATAATTTTTCAGAAATTTCACATAATTATGCAATAGGAAATGTATGCAAATTAAACACACTCCTAAAATTTTAGTCAACGAACTCACATATGTCTGACTTCTCTGGCAATGCTCATACACTTCTAAAATATAACGAATGTCCAGCACAGAGATAACAGCAAGAAATCCCTTAATTGGGTCATGGGGTGAAGGAAATTTTATCATATGGTCACAAATAACAAATGCATGTGCTGCAGGTCTCCTTGCTGACAGGAGGAAGCTTTTTGATTCCAAAGCAATTACACAACACTTCTGACAGGTGGCAGTGCCGATGGGGGTCCTCAATAAATTACAAGAACTATCCGCAGATAAAAACACCATTATGACATTTGTATGCACTTTTTTCAAAGTTTTGTGGGAAATGTTTTGCTTGCCTTTCAGAAATATATGTTATTTTCCGGAATTAAACTCAGCCCATAAAACCCGAATCTACTACTAGACCATCTGTTTGCAAGTTGCATCAAACTACAGACATTGTGACAGACTTTTCTCTTTAATTTTCCCTGTCTCAGTCAGTAAATAAGCTGAAGGGTTTTAGCACTGGAAATTGTCCCAATTTCGCTTGGTGAAGTCAATGCGTTTAAAGGGACTTTTCAGGCATCTATGCTGTTTTCCAGGTTTCAACTGCTAACTACAAAATCTTATTGCCTCTAAAGCTCTGACTGCATTAGTTTTAGAATCTAGCCAACTATGTGGCAGCCCTGAACAACTATTTTCGTACTAATTAGAGTTTCAATAAGTGCAGGTTATTGTTCTCTTTAAGCCATTTGTGATAATGCTGTTGAACCTAACTAACCCTGCGATCCATAATCTCTCACAAGCCTTACCTGCTGCGTTCACTGAACAGAGATCCAACATTCCCTTGTCTATGCAAGTCAATGAGATGTTTTGGTACCCATGTAGACCACACAGTGGTAGCTCCCTGTACCAGTGAATTAAAGCGTCAACAGAGGTCCAATTGAGACACTTAGGAGTGGATCACCTCAGCAGGGAGGACAGTAAAATAGAACTGAGCAGTTAGATGTCTCCTAAATTCCAAATGTTGATATTGTATCTACACGAACAGACATAGTCTGCCTTTTAAACTGTCCTTATTTTAGTTATGTAAATGTGTCGGTTTGTTGTTTATCATGCAAATATTTTGAGAATTGATTATTGCCTGGATTAAATAAGTGCTGCTGTTTGTGCAGGAGTGACTCAAGATCAGCTGTTCGAGTGCCTATATATAATTTATTCAAAAGACCTTACTATTATGTAAAGTCTGCCACTGTCAGATCTTCTAATATATTTGAACCTCAATAATCAAGTACCCCCAATTGATCTGTAGGATGGAACAATGCTACAGTGGGAAAATGTATACATCTAATTTTCACCATCCCTTATGCCTTTATGTTACTCTCCATAAAACCTAACAACTATTGGAAATAAAAAATTAAAAAAAAATATATGGTGTGACAAAATGTTATGGGCGCCTGCACAAACTTTCATCCTGGCTCCACAACGACAGTCTTTGGTCAGTCCTCTCTGTAGTGCCTGTCCTGAAATGAAAATTCAATTTATGATGATAGCATCTGTACAATGTGGCGGTTGCAGGCACATGTATGCACTGGGGTTGATTGAACCCAGGTATCTAGATTCACAAGTCTCTTTTTTGACACATCCCATAATGTTTTAAATGTTTCACACATGTAATGCATTAGGCTACATGAATGGATCGACTTTGAATGACATTCGCTACATGGTGAGTTGTGGAAGTCAGTACAGCATTCCTCCTGAAAAGGCACTGCCGATGCCAGCTTACATCAGCAGAAGCTACTGAATGCATTTTACCAAAATTCTTTGAGTTAAGGACATCATCACAGGATGTACACCATGCAGATTAGAGTGAAGTAGTAGGCCTAATGGCAGAAGATGTTTCTCAATGCAGTAATATGTTGTGGTGAGTACTTGGAGAAGGAGAAGCAACATAGTGTACTGGGGAGAAGAATTCTGACATTGTTGTGATAGGGCAACTGCTGAGAGAGAAGATGGCAGCAGGCCATGCATCAGAAGATGAATCAAAGCGACAGTGATACTGAACAGGATCCAAGGGGACAGGTAAAAGGTAACATGGTTGAAGATGAATCCAAACGGCAAAGATGAGCAAGCGTGACCTGCACAAAGGGAAATAAATCCAGCTGGCAGTAATACATGAGAGTGTTTGCTGAGATAGTATGGGTATTGAATCAGAATTGTATCAGAATATGAACCCAAATGTTATCAACGATTTGGGTAACTTCTTTGTTAAGGTAGCTTCTGAAAGAGGAGGACTCAGAAGGCCACATGACAGAAGGGAATGCCAGTAAAGTGATAAAATGGTTAATGAGACAGTGTGAAACAAACTGCATGATTGATGATGAATCATTTTACAAGCAACGAGTTGCAATGGGTGCTCAGACGAAAAGGGGAAATAAATTGCATGATAGTTGATAAAGCCAGATTGTAGGAGGCATCAGTGATACATAGCACCATGCTAATCTAGAAGCCTAGGGTGAGAGGGGACGCAAGGCTGCATGACGGAAGATACATTTCGATAGAAGTATATATTAGAACGGTTGCATCCAGGAGGCTCCTTATCATTCAAGTTTAGGGAACATCTGGTGAGTACTGAAGGGAGAGGTACATACATCCATGCAGCAGGCATGTGCCTTTCTGACTACAGGGAAGGAACACGCAATGTGCTATATACTGTGCTATATGTGGTCCAATAATATATTTTTACTTGAATGTGAATGCAATGAGCATTTTTTTTACATGCCTCTAGGTTTAAAAATATTATAATTATGCATTCACTGTATAGTTATGTTGTCAAAAAGTGGTACATACCATAGATGGCCTGCCACCGGCACACAAATACAGAAATAATCAAAAATATTTGGCATGACATTGAATGTCCGGTCACTATTTTATACTGTGATCGAGCAATAACTCGTAACACTTGCATAACTTGAGGATAATATAATATGTGCTTTTACTAAATTTAAGTGGACTACATTAACAGCAGTGGGTGGCATACAAGCAATAATAGGTTGACACTAGCAGCGAAATTTTCGTGCAAATTTATCAAATATGAAAAAGCACATTTTCAGCTGTGGGTGAGTATGTAAAAAATTAATTCGTAGACATAATTCTTAAAATGTCTACAGAACTATTTGAATCGTGCATAGATGATATCTAGTAAACAATAGCAAACATGTTTTCTTAAGATCTCCTTTCACATCAGACAGTGGTGATCAGGAGGAAAGGAATCCCTGCAGATATGAACCTACATAAATGAAATGATCTGAACAACTGAGTGAATGAGAAAGGCAAGAGACCTGACTTCTGTGGAAAAATAATGTTCCTCACAGGAGTAGTAAAGGGAAAATGCTGATGTTGATGTTTCAGCAGTGCCCCCCCCATCACATGCAAACTTACTGCAGCTATTCCAAGGCTCTCACGTGGTACTTACAGGAAGCCCCGGATGATCTTCTGTGTGTTATCAACATAATGTGTCTTGCAGGGAAACTGAAATTCCTTTATCATATATATGCACCGCAACAGTTTTAAGCAAGAATGCACTTCCCTCCTCTGGGTTTAAAATTATTTGTACACTATTTTCTCTACACTTATTGCCAATAATCAAGTAGTACCACAATGCAAAAGAGATGTGTGGGCTCTGGAAGCAGCTGAAGGTTATGCTTTGGAAAAAGCGGGACTTTTTTCTTCTGAAAGGTGAACTTCAACCAATAAAATACAGGATTTCCCTTGAAGCCCTACGAAAAGAATTTCACTAAAATAAATTGAAAATACTTTGTAATGTAACTCAATCAGACTCTCATTCGAGACTTGGCTTTCAAAACTGAATGTTAAGTACTTTTTATTCTGATAGTAAAAAAGCTGATTCCTTGTTCTAAAAGTGATCAAATTACCCCATGCATACATACTCTGCAACCATCACAGCTTACTCAAGTGTATAGAGCAGTATGGCTTATGTAGTGATATAGAGCAGTGGACTCTAACATATATCTAAAAAAAGCCAAACACTTTAAATCATGATTACCTTTATAATGTATTTTGTTTTAAATAGTGTCATTATATGCTCCTTATGCATCATTTTCTCTGAACAGTCACAAGCATTGTTAGCTGCCCAATATTAATAGGGTACTTCTTTTAACAATTTTTGATTCTAATCACTAAATACATATAAAGGTAGATGTCACTCGACGTAACATATGCTCCACCTCATCATCAAGCCAAGTTGAAGTTAATGTTCTACTTGTTTTATCTTGTTGTGTACATCTATATATATATATATATATATATATATATATATATATATATATATTTGTACTTAAAGCAGCTCCTTGATTCTTGGAGCAATGCCGTCTCCCGCAGGAAGCAGGAGTTGGCTGGGACTGAGAGGGGCCATGGTCAAGGGTAGCCCAAAAAGGGCTAAAAATAAAAAAGGGGGCAAACAGAGGGAAAAGAACAAGCATAAAAAACAAACGGGGCAAAAAATGAGCATAAAGGCAGAAACACGGGGCAAAGAAGCAGCATAAAGGCACAAACAGAGGGCAAAGAATTAGCAGAAAGGTGTTATAGTTAGGTTCCGAATGTATTCGTGGAAAACCTTAGAAATTCAGCAGTTATAGTTTAAGTGATTTAAAAAATATATCGCTTGCACCCTAAGGTAACTATAACTTGAGCCCTCACCATGCACTGCTAACTATCCCAGATATTACAGCACACATGACAACTTTTCTAACATCATTAAAAATATTAATGAAACATTAGCAGTCAGAATCTTTCAAGGGAAAATTGTGCATGGTGGGGGCACGATTTATAGTTACCTTAGAGCGCGAGTTATAGTTACTTGACATCACTCTAACTATAACTGCTGAATTTCCATGGTTTTCTACAAGTAATATTTGTTTTTTTTAGTGAATATACGTAGCGAGCAAGCTGCTTTCCAGCAAGCAACATGGCTCGCACTCCGTCTTGTAATACCAAGCTTTCCAAAACTTTCCAAAACATTCATCACTTCATACCTTAGCACCTATTTTGAACACTAATTGGGGCATTCTGTATGCTATTATTAGGTCCATTTATGTTTGAGCTAGGGTGAGCATGGAATCTATTAGGTTATTATCCACATTCCGAACACTTCATTAGGCCACGGGTTACAATTTCTTAACATAAGTATAACTATAAATATTACTATAACTGCAGAAATTCTATGGTTTTGTGTTGGTACAAATCTAATCCTAACTATAGTGTCCCTGTAACCTTTGTTTTTGTCAGTAAATATATATAAGGAGATTTCTTTGCAACATTAGCAGCACTAGAGCACAGCAAATAACGATGAAGTTTACAAAAATCACATCACAGTAAGAACTGCAAAAGTAATCCACAGATTCACTGTGAACATTTGCAAGACCAGCCATTAACAAACTGCAGAGACACTGATTGCAATGTAATGAGACCCAATTTTGAAATCAACCAAAAAACATAATACATCTTTAGTCAAAACACAAACCTTTCCAGTGTAAATAACAAATACGTCTGAAATAAATGTCTGAAATTAAAATAACTCAGATTGAGTTTGAGTATATATATTGTGTTTCTCACAAAAGGTTAAAGCAAATATAAATCTCAAAGAAATATGAATTGACTATACATTTAAGTAGTACATTGAATCGTTTAAAAAGAACTGACAAGCTTAATAATACACTGTATGTAGCAATGATCGGATGCGCAAGTGTTCAGAAAGTACTGAGTGTACGCCTCGGCAGGTGGTAGTATAAGTGAGCGCATCAGTACATAGGTGAGTATCTGCAGTTGTTTTTGTATTTCAGCATGTATGTCGACAAAAGCATAGAGATTGTTTCTATCCTCTGCAAAAAGAATATCTTCTGCTCTTAGTCCACCATCTCCCTGCCCCACCCTGAACTGTCATGAGTTTGGTTCTAGAAGAAAGGTAGCCAAATGTGACTGTGAGAGTGAAGAGAGTTCACTCTGAGAATTATACATTGTAAGCAGTGAGTGATCACACGAGTTTGCCAGTGACACATAAATGACACTATAAAAAGTTAACTTCATTAGAATGAATGCAGTACCATTTATCAAAGAGAATAGAATAAAGTCAAATATTTCTTCTTGCCCTTTTGCACTAATAAGTATGGGAACTCCAGGTACTGAGTTATTCATATTCAGTGCTGAATAGAATCCCACTGAATGACAACTTATGGACTAACAATTTCGTGTTCAAGTGGCTTATAGGAGTATTTGAAGCTCAGCCATTTTCCACACCCTTAAATAACTTGATTGTGAATGGGATCATCTTAGAAAAACTATTAATTGTTACCAGAGTATGCCACCATGTGAAACAAAGTAGCAATGCTCAACTATATCACTTTAAATAAAACACTTAATTCATCCGCTAAATAACTAAACTGCATATGCACAATTAAGAGAATGACCATCATCAGCCACTCAAAACACACTTGATACTGCTACTATTGAACAATAACTGAACATGGATAAGACCATAACATTGTAAGCATCACTGATTAGAAGAATAAATTCAAACGTTACCATAAAGTGGAATAATCGAAGGTAGAAATAAACAAGCATTTGCAAATCAACGTGTCTCGCATTTGCTCGAGTTAGAGCTATTAGCGTTGTAAATTCCTAGCTGGACTTTTCTTGCCACATAAACTGAAAACCAAAAACCGAGCGCGATCTTGCTGTGTGGAAAATAAAAAGATAAAGTAGTGTAGAAACCAGACTGAAAACATGGAGCTTCTAATGTTTCCAGTTGTTGGCCGGTGCGCTTGAGGAGGGCTAAACACCGGAAAAGGCGTGACGTATGCATGCCTTTCACTAATGAAATCAAACAGATTTTAAAAGGCAAGCCCACAAACCATGAAAGTGACAGGGGTCACATGGGTGTGGATAAAAGCCCAAAGAGAGATTACAACAGAAACGGAGCGCTTGTGCTCTCGACCCTTTGTGTAAATGTTCCAAAATCTTATTTCCAATTTTAACAAATGCAAATGGACAAATATGACGATGGCTATGCCCAAAATAGGAAACAGTCATAGCTTAAGGATCAATAAAAATAAGAAGAAGCCTGAAAAAAGGATAGAAAGAAATAATAAAACCCAGAAAGATTTAAAAGAGAGCGTGTAAATTAGAAAAAGTACTGTCCTTGTGGAACAAATCACAATAATATCAGGGCACATATAAAAAAAGCTGCATTAAAACTGATGGAAAATAACTTGAAACACCTTAACAAGCCAAAATGAAATTGTATGTTTACATAATGTATGTCTACGTGTTGTTGTTATTTATGAAAGGCTATTGGAGCAAATGTAACATCAGACTATAAGTCTTAGAAGCGATTTGGCTGCTGACAGATATCTTGAAATATCAGTCATAACTTCTGCTATTTCCAGAACTTGATGCGCTTTGACACACTAAGTGTAAGAAGCATGACATCTCTTTGAGTCTGCTGTTTGAACCTTAAGCACCAGATTCAAAGATGGAAAAAGGCAGAAATTTGAACCCAGAGAAATGCTTTTGTATTGGTGCACATTTCTACATTTTATGGCATTCTCAAACATTTCCAGGCATTTTCCTGGAAACGTATGTCAGTCATAAGTTTCCGGGAGTACTAATATAGGTTTTTTGTGTACATAAAACTTTGCCATGATGAAAATAATATACAGAAATTCAACACAAATGTGCACTTGCATGTGTTGAATTTCTGTGTCTCCATGGGGACACCATGACTGTAGGGTGCAAAGTATTAATGTAAACAAGTGCTAATCCTAATCATCTTTTCAAGTGAATGCAATAGAATAATTAACCCATTGGTTTTCTAAAATAATTATTTGGTGAAATACTCAGATAGGCTAGTCTCATGAGAAAGCTTCTCATGGGAAACACTGTTTTAAAAAACACAAAACAAATAAGTCGTCCCTGTTTGCTGATCAATTCTCAGAAAAGACCATGAGCGTCACTGAATCATGGATAAACAGGAACAGGATGCTGACATTCAAGGTGTAGTATTGTGTCATCCTTCAACTAGGCACCATGGAGGGATAGCATAAAATGAAAAATGATTCAGTAACAAAGCATTTCTTTTTATACTTTTGTTATTATTACCTGTTTATTAGATATTTAGTTTAATAATATGTCATGCTTAATTTTAAAATATCAGTCTATATTTGATATATTCATCTCCGATCCACGATGTATTTTAATTGTCTAGATCTGACCTTTTTGATTGCATTGCTTGCACACTGCAAATGGAACTGCCAGAAGGCCAGTGCATGAGCTTATGGTATCAGATAAGTGTTCAAGGAAGTGGTTACTTTGAGAGCATCGGAATATAACATAATCAATATTAGGGCAATCGTGGGTAGCCTGTCTAAAGATGTGCGCAAAACATGACCCTGAGAGAGAAGTGATAATTCTGATACTGTGTAAATCCTCATCAGACTGCAAATATAGCAATATGTGCTAGTTTGAATGGAAGATGTTGTGCAATGCAGTAAACTGTCCAATAAAATTAGGACTCCAACCATCGACTTGTTTCAGACACGATGCCCAACACATCACTAGCTGGTAATAGATGATGCCCACTACTGGCTCACACCCAATTAAATTCCATGTCATATTAAGGAAAATGTATTTTCTGGTACTTCTCCTTTCACATTACATTCGGCCATCATCTTTAGCAGTTTGGTGTTTGGGGACATGGTGCCATAGGAAACACAAATTAACTCACTCAGACAATTGCACTGCTTTGAATGGCAGCAACAGACTTCAACACACAATTATATTTGATTGAATTTATTTACTGCAGTTTTATAAGAACCTTGACTAGCCCCCACAGAGCTTCAGAATACTGTACGCCAAGTGTGGAAGGCAGATAACATGTCAAATACTGCAGGGCTGGAATAGACCAATGTAGGGATTTTCAATCATGTCATTTTCATCATAAATAGAATCTATGAGAATCTTTTCAGGTATCTGACTTTAAAAGTCCTGACTAGTTTGACCAGTCTTGCAATTGGTGTAAGGAGGTTGGCGTCTGTGCAGTGGTTACTGCCAAAGGGCTTTCAAATTTTTAGATAATAATGCTGCCTGTCATATAGTTCATGGGCAATGAAACTATCATAAGGAACATGGGTATTCCTAAACATGGTCAACCCTATCACACGAGGATATTACCAACAGGTAAAGTGCTAAGATACAACAAGTTTTATACGATAAATCATAAATAATTCATGGGCATGCCATACTTCGTGTTTACCAACTCATATTACTTTTGCAGCTTCGTTTGTACCCAACTTGTACAGTTTCCTCTGCTGTTTGTTCCCCAAGGCTTCTTCTTAATTGCAATTTTTCGTGGTTTGCGTTTTTTTCATTATTGTGTCAAATACGCTAGGGCACAACAACGCTCGCAATTTCAGTGCAACTAAAATTAGAGCCCACAGCACATTAGACAATTATATTATGTTACATACTTCAACTGCACTTTCCTCCAAAGTGCTTTACAAATTACACATTATTAGCCAATTACAAGTGAAACTTTCATTAAAGCCCCCCTGAGCATTTGGCTAACCAGTGTGCTGCATTGGATAAACATTCATGGACATCTCATTAAGGGTAGAGCACGTTCTTGGGCATGCGAAAGACAAGTAATTTGCTCTTCAACATGCCACCAGGGGAGTCTTCTTCCTCTACATAACCTAAGGCCTTTTTAAAACACTATTACATGTTTAAGAATACGCATTCCGCTACCATGATGTTATACGTCTCTATACCCAAGCAAGAGAACATCCTCTATTGTAACCAATGAAAAGCTGAATACGCAGGTGCAGGAGATTTTCGGAGCCAATGTAGCCTTTTGTCTAGAGCTGCTCACTTTGGTAACCAGGGAACCAGGTATGAATCCGGGTTTCGGCTCAACATCCTGTGATGGAAAGCAAATCAATCACATGTAAATCGCTTTAATACCGTTGGGACAAGTTCCCACGATATATGAGACTGCAAAAAAGCAAGCAATGCTGAGCTTGGAACTGTAGTCACGGTTACATAGATAGTTACATAGGTGATAGGTTTGAAACATGAAAGAATCAGCCAACCCCAAGCAACAGATACTGTAAAGCATATACTATGAAATGTTTGGATTAACATTATGGGGACACTTAATGGGATGTGAAGCAGCTACAGAAGATTTGTCACGAATTCTGATGCATCATCCACTAAAGATACTGCGTTGTTGAAGGCGTAAGGGTGGATTGACAACTGAGAGAGAGAGTCCCTTTTTTTTTTACAGTTTCTTTAAACCGTTGTCCTCTGAGGGAGAATGATATCACAACACTGTTTGATAAAAGTTCGCCAAATTGTACCCATGTCGAAGAAAAAACATCATGGAGCCCAATATGCTTCCAGGATTTTCTTGCTCTGTGGAAATGTCCATGCAGGAGCTAAAGTTGCTGGTTTGGCTGTCGTTTTTGGTGTGTTGATGTTAAGAAGTGGTACTAAAATGCTATAAACACATAACCATGAATGTCACAGCATTCCTTCCCTGGAGTTTCAACAACAAACTTAGTTAGTCGTTAGATCTGTGCCGTGCTATCCTGCAGAGGCAGGAAAAGACAACAATCATAACAGGAACAAACATATTTATTTTTTATATAATGTTAAGGCTTTTGTTGAGTTCCAACCCGGCAAGTTTGGAAACCGCAATTATCTCTAGAAGAGTGACAATGCATAAGAAGCATATGCTTGCAAATGCGGTATATTCCCGTTGTAGGTGAGCACATTTGCAGCATTTGCTCCTTCAGGATAGTACAAATGGAAGGGTTCTTGATCATAGCAACTACTTTTCCCCTGAAAAAGAAACACCAAGACAAGAAACATGTGTTGTAAACTGCTACAGGGCAAGTATAAAAACATCTGCTAAAATCTTCCATTTCTAATTTTGCACATCGGAGATACAGATGTTTTGGAGCAGTTCAATGTCACAGTGATGACATATGGCATGCAGAAATTAGAACTATTATTCTGGTGTTTTAAGCTTGTGATTTAAACTACAGAAAACGACTTGTGACCTCGAAAGAAATATGTTAATAAATCACTAGAACCCCCTCCAACTGCACCCACTGCACAAAACAATACCTTATTTGAAAGATTCGATCTCCTCCACAAAACCACAATTCCTCCACTAAAACATTTTTCATTCAGTAGGCAGCAGAAAGTCTTAAACCTTGCCTACATTACTGAGCCACACTCCCTGTACAAAAACACACCCACTTGATTACCATAGCCTCTTCAGACAAGCACAACCAATAATCAGCCGGGCCGAATGAATCACAGGAAATCAGAAAACACCCACTCAAAAAACCTCCTCTTCTAAGCTACCGGTCCTTCCTTCATCGGGACAAAACTCATCCACTCAACCTTTCTTCATAGAAAAAACGACTCCTTCACTAAAGCGCAACTTCTCTGTTAGGTTGCCATACCTCCACAAAGCACCTTTCCTACAAAAGTGACATACTCCCAGGCTGCCTTTCAGACATCTCCCATACCAATAACAGATCAGGTGTTTACTGCCAGACGCCACATTCTCCATAGGCAACATCACCCTAGCTTGATCTAACCTCCCACAATAGCCCAATTATTCTGGTCTTGATGGCTATATCATTAATGCGCACACTCCTTACCAGAAAACACCACTTGTGCTAAGCCACTGCTCTTTCACTTCAAGAAAATGTGCTTAAAGGCGATTTCAGCACCTTCGTGCACACTAAATCATTGCCTTCAGCAACCACCAACCTTTCCAGTAGACCTTGGCTGTCAAACAGGCATGTTTTGCCTGTGCTGTACGGGAACAATTTGCTTATACTAACCATGCCCTGTAGTTACAAAACTGATGTAAATATTTGAAGTCTCACATTCGTCCCAAGGTTTAATAAACTAAAGAGCCACAGATGCAGATGAAAACAACACTCCAGTAGAACAAACAGTCCCTCTAATTTCACAAAAGAGTCAAATTAAGACAATAAATATCATTTTAATGTAGTAGGTACTTCTACTTTTAACATACATGAAAGCATGATATAAATATTTTTTTAAATGATGTTCATTGAATTTACAGTGATGGTTTCCTAATACTATAGTGAGGTGTCTGATTCTAACTGAAACCCTGAGAATAAAGAATCTACTAATGCCAGTTGCGAAATGTTATATTTTGATGCTTTCCCAGCAAACTTTACCAGGCAATCCTGCAGCTGCATGGAGGAGTTTAGTACATTCCTTTGAAGTAAACACATTCCGTATTGTATTTGATTGAAAATGTATTTTCTTTTTTTTAAAAGAAAGAAAGCAGTCTTCTTTAGACATTGTTTCTCCCTCTCATCTTGGACTAAGCCATCCCTTTTTACTTCAGTTTTGACTTGAAAATGTCCCGATTACATACATTTGTCCCAGTGAAAGAAAAATGTTCATAGATGACTGTGCAATAATGATATCTACAGCGAAGGACATATGCAAATATTTTGCTGTGCATAGACACAAGGCAGGGGAGAGGTAGCCAAAAATGCCAAATTGGACAGGTTAGATATATATCTAATAAAAGGGCAGATTCCCTTTTGTGCCACCTATTTAAGTGGGCTATAGGTTTACTTATCAAGAATAAAATAAAATGCAATAAGCACAAAATGTTCTACAATATAGAGCTGTATCACAAAATAATTTATGCCATTTATGCTATGTTACAGTGTATAACAAATCTGTATTTATTAAAGACAGTCAATCAAATGGTCCTATGCTTATATTAAAAGCCATTTCACAAATTCACTATATTCATCATATATCTCATTATGTCATAGAATGTACACATAAGGCTCTCCTTTCCATAAAACTCCTTATTTAAAAAAAAAAACAAGTCCTTATACAATTAAAAACCATACATAAAAAAATCAGGAAAAACCTTTTTTTTAAACACTGTTGATGCTGCATTTCGGTGGCACTTAAGATGGTTCACCCCACCTTCTTCAGGACACAATACAGTATATCTTACACAAGTTCTTATCAAACCTTTAAAGCACTCTGATTTCTTCTGTGCCGTAATAGCTGAATCGGGCTTTGTATGAAGACTTAAGGTATTCGGACTCCTTCTGCGACAGCATGGACATTTACTAATCGGTTCGTATCGCTGCCTCACCAGGTCCCAAATCCTAGGTTAGGTGCGTCAGTCACCCTCTTTGATTCAGGATAAAATACCTTGATGTATTCACACTTTAGGTCAGGTGTATTGTCTTGACCTTGCCACACTTTGGGTCCTAAATTGATGGATTACTTACAATGTTCTCAACTTGCCCAGTCAGTGTTAGGTCAGACTAATCTTTTAATCTTCTGTCTTTTTGATCGAATCCGAGTATTCTATCTCAAGGTGCGTGCACAGTAAATTACATTATAAGAGAGAGGAGAAACAAATAGGTAGAATACTTGGATCCAATCAAAAAGATGGCCAGTGTAGCTTTGATGAGTTTACATTGACCAGGTCTTGCGTCTCTACAAATCTCCTGCATCTCTTTTATTAATAAGATATAACGTTTGACTCATTGCTGCAGCAATGCTCTTCTCCAAAATCAAAAAGAAACAATTCACACTTTCTTCAGCTCACCACACTGGTAACGGATGTCGAAATAACCCTCTATTAATGGGGAACTCCAAAAGGATTTAATTTAAGTATGGTAAGTCCCTACGTTTACAAGGTCACTTTTAGATTCTCTTTTACTTTTTAATCCTAGTGATATTAAAAGTCAAATTTTTAAATTGTTGAGTGAAGGGGAGGGGTTAGCATTCAACTTTTGGTCACAATCATTGTTTAATTTGTGTCGATGATGATGGTGGTGGGCACCAGCACTGATTTGGGGTCTGTGGCTTAGTTTCTGTCCTCAAGATTTTGACCCAGATATAGAAAAAGACAGTGAGAAAACTGAGAAAGTAGGAGTAAGAGACAACAATGAAAGGGGATAGTTCAGGGTGATTAAATAAAGAGGCAAGAGGTAGAATCAAGACAAGGCACTCTTGGTATTTGGCAATTTTAGAAAGTAGGTAGAGATTTTTTATGAAACTTTGGGCCTCTTCACATCAGTTTTGAATAAATTCTACAAAATTGCATGCATCAAACAAAATGTACCTACCTGTTTTTTGTGTGAAAAATTAAACGGGACCATAGCTTGTGTACCAACAGAAGACTGATTGGACCATACAATGTCTTTTGGCTACAGCAGATATCAGCTTCACAGTTCATCCATGACTTTTTGCTCAAACCTGGCGATAATTTCATGATATAGAGCAACCTCAAATTCAGAAATAAATTGTGGAAAGCAGATAATGTGAAATGTGTGATATTTGGAAGTGAAGGAACAAGCACACCTGATAAAGAGAAATGCAGTGCATTTATCAGTTTGTATATTGCTGTCTTGCTTGGTGCCTGACAGATTGCAGGACTGAGAATCCCATGGATCTCTATGATGCCATTACAGATGCATCACATGAAGAGGGCACACACTCATTCCTCTGCACACCAACTTTGCTTAAATAGTACAGCACCCACTGAGGATGC
Source organism: Pleurodeles waltl (assembly GCF_031143425.1). Classification (NCBI taxonomy): domain Eukaryota; kingdom Metazoa; phylum Chordata; class Amphibia; order Caudata; family Salamandridae; genus Pleurodeles; species Pleurodeles waltl. Next base: position 399,248,203 of record NC_090451.1, read on the forward strand.
CACATTTGGAGCACTTTAATTGTTTTTTATATTGGTTGCAATTTTCATTTTGTAGGCCGGTCTAATCACAAAATGAAAATTTGTCAAAACATGTTCTCGTAGGGCAAGTGATACTTTCTTCTCTAGTGGTAGTTGAGGCACAAAACTCGGGTTCACCTTAAAGCTAAGGCTTTCCACTCCTCCACCAAGCTAAGATATTCCTGCATGGACCTTCAGGCATGATCATGTGATAAGGGCGTTCAACTCATTTCCTAGAACTAGGAGCACTGCAAGGGCCTTAGTGTGTGGTCATATGATGAACACTTTTGACTACTCCCCTAGCACTAGCATGGCTGTAAGGAACATATGACTTGATCAAGTGATGAGGCCTTTGACTCTTTCCCTATCTGTTATACATAACCCAGTTTCCTAGGTCGTCTGACCTGGGCATTCAGCTAAAGGGTGGCAGCTTAAGGGCATCACAATTGTTTGTGCCCTTTAGGGCCAGGAAAGGGCCTAGGGTAAGAAACCCTACCTCTCTACCAATAGAATCCCAGTTAAGCCCCAAAGTTCTAAAAACAAAAAATAATCAAAATTGAGAAAACATAATGCAGTAATTGGATTCTAAGTGCCTACTCAATATGTAACTTCTTGCTGCAGATTCCTGCAGAAACCGGTAGGTTAATCCTGGAACAGTCACGTTTTAAATTGTTTTCTAGAGATGTGGATGAAGAAGCACAGAGAGGAAGGTGCTTCGGTAGGGTGTTCCAGAGTTGGGGACCAGAGAGCTGAAAGAGCAACATCCTTGTTTGCAGAATTTGAAGTAAGGATTTGCAGGCAAGAAAAGGCCATTAGTGCTCAGGGTGTGGGTTGGAGGCTAGGTGGGAATAAGATGTTTAATAAAAATAAGTTCTCTGTTAGATAAGGCATGATAGTCAAGCATAGAGCCTTGAAGCTAACCCTTTTGGCCACAGGAAGCCAGCGCAAATCTATCAACTCTGGAGACATGGAATGACGTTGAGGAATATTATTACTAAGACATGCCGCTGCAAACCGAGAAAGATCCGGTTTACTCATTCATTTTATATTGACTATGTACCTTGTGAATATTTATATCATGTAAGTCGGTATATGTCAAAACAGCAGTTAATTGTTTTTATCCATAAATCTATATGTATACCACTTAAGGGGGTAGAAGCGTGCCGGACTCACATGTACGCCTTTGGAACTGCTTTAGATCGACTACCAGTGTTCTGGCTGTCGCCAGTGAGCTGAAAATAAACGTTTTAAAGTGTGTCCACAATTACACCCTTGGATATATGGGCAATAGAACAGCAGGCTGACAACGGTGAGTGACAGCTAATCATCGCTCATGTAATAAAACATGTCTGAAGTCATGCATTGCCTACTTGTTTACAACAAGTGTAGTATCGACGCAACTGCATGAACTCAAATATTTATATGCTGACCCAACAGAGCAACCTCAATCACTGAGCAGAAAAAAATGGACACAAACTTCAAGCTTCAGCACCACTGTAAAACAGCAGAAGCAAGAGCAGCCTGGAAATAAATAGTTGTTCATGCATAAGAGTTCTTTCACCATCATCTGCTCACAGAATGACCTATGTGGCATGGACCCAGAAAACAACCTTAGGGGTTGCCCACTGAGTTACCCCAGTTTTCCTAATCTCTGCCTGCCAGCTCGCAGCTGCTGCTACTAAGACAGGATTCTGACCCCCAGGGCAGAGGTGCGAACACTCTCAGGAGTCAAGACAGTGAGTGGCCTGGATGGAAAGGAGGTCACACCTCTTCTCTTCCAGGAAGGCTAATGAAGAGGCATATTATGGTGGTGAGCTTCCAAGGGCATACCTCCTCTGATATGCAAGCAGGCTGTCTCCCAGGGAAGGGGAAAGCCATCCCTCGGCCCCGGGGCACATGTGCAACCGGGCAGATGGGAAAATTAGTTAGTCAGGAGGTGTACACCCACAGAAGGCTGGCCACACATCTAGGGTGGGCAGCCTGGTCTGTACAGCCATGAAAGACTTGAGCCAGCTTGGGAAGAGGAAGAATAGAGGGTTCTGAGTAGAAAAGGTGCCACAACCCATTGGATGTGGTCACCTCAGGGGTAGATTAGCCGCTCGGTCTAGTAGTCCATTAGCTACTTGCACCCACATCCCTAAATCTAGGATTTAAGGGGCTGCCCTGACACCAGAACCCCTGATCTGCAACAAATTGCAAAAAGAGATTCGGAGAAGACCCACATCAATGACAACAGGAACCTGCACTAACAAAAGGTGTGATACCTTGAACCTGGGGCAACTGCCTGGAACTCCTCGACTGCTGCTTGTACTGGACCAAAGACTGCTTCCCCCAGCAAGAGGGAACTCTTTGTGAGTTAAAGGAAAGGACAGACTCCCTTGCACTAGAAGCACTAATCCCCTGCCCACTGCAGGTAAAAAGTACTCACTGGTTCCAAAGAAGCTCTGGCCATCAGGCTCTCTGAGGGACGGCCTAAATACAGGTGGTCCAGTGCATTGTGGGAAGTGTAGTAAAGCTCCCTCCCAAGTTATAGCCGATACCATTTTCTAACAGACCTCCGGAAGAGAAGATAGCTTATCCTCCAGCTTACCACTGCCAAGGCTTGTTGTGGCTTGTCCGGTCATTGCCACCTTCACTTGACGCTGCAGCTTGAGGGCACCCTGCAGCACCTTCATTCGATGTCACCTGAGGCTCTGTTGTAAAGTTTTTGCATTTGTTTCCTTACCTTCACCATTTCAGCGGTAAAACCAGCAACCCCAGCTCCCAGTCAGCATCAAGGATAGCTAAGCACACCTCTACACCCAAGACGCCGAGACTAGGTGGAGTAGTTCTGCCTGGTGAATTCTGGTCCAGGAGCCCATTTAAGCTTAACCCTCAGTGGACTCCCCCAAACTCAAATCTGCAAGTGACCGGGTGTCACAAGTACCATTTTTCAGCACCCGCATTCAGCACCTTGGACAGCCAGGACATCTCTGCACCTGGGCCTCATGGCCCAGATAAAATTGATCTGACTGTTGCAGTTTGGTCTTGGGACCCGCAAGACTTTAACCACAAGTGGGTTCCTCTGAGCTCACCCTGCAAGTGACCGAGTGCCACTAGTGACTTTTCAAATTAACAGCAATGGTGAGATTTGACAGCTTGTGAATGCTCAGGTTTTATTTCTGCTTTAAGATCCATAACTCCAGCTGTAAGTAACTGATTTGCTTTCATTGGTTGTCTAAAGTTATATAAAAATGTGCTCTATTTTTATAAATTGGTGTCAGATTTCTTTTGAGTGGTGTCAATT